>NC_140135.1:21961808-21966808 GCF_964035555.1 Netta rufina | reverse complement strand
CCTAACCCTAACCCTAACCCTAACCCTAACCCTAACCCTAACCCTAACCCTAACCCTAACCCTAACCCTAACCCTAACCCTAACCCTAACCCTAACCCTAACCCTAACCCTAACCCTAACCCTAACCCTAACCCTAACCCTAACCCTAACCCTAACCCTAACCCTAACCCTAACCCTAACCCTAACCCTAACCCTAACCCTAACCCTAACCCTAACCCTAACCCTAACCCTAACCCTAACCCTAACCCTAACCCTAACCCTAACCCTAACCCTAACCCTAACCCTAACCCTAACCCTAACCCTAACCCTAACCCTAACCCTAACCCTAACCCTAACCCTAACCCTAACCCTAACCCTAACCCTAACCCTAACCCTAACCCTAACCCTAACCCTAACCCTAACCCTAACCCTAACCCTAACCCTAACCCTAACCCTAACCCTAACCCTAACCCTAACCCTAACCCTAACCCTAACCCTAACCCTAACCCTAACCCTAACCCTAACCCTAACCCTAACCCTAACCCTAACCCTAACCCTAACCCTAACCCTAACCCTAACCCTAACCCTAACCCTAACCCTAACCCTAACCCTAACCCTAACCCTAACCCTAACCCTAACCCTAACCCTAACCCTAACCCTAACCCTAACCCTAACCCTAACCCTAACCCTAACCCTAACCCTAACCCTAACCCTAACCCTAACCCTAACCCTAACCCTAACCCTAACCCTAACCCTAACCCTAACCCTAACCCTAACCCTAACCCTAACCCTAACCCTAACCCTAACCCTAACCCTAACCCTAACCCTAACCCTAACCCTAACCCTAACCCTAACCCTAACCCTAACCCTAACCCTAACCCTAACCCTAACCCTAACCCTAACCCTAACCCTAACCCTAACCCTAACCCTAACCCTAACCCTAACCCTAACCCTAACCCTAACCCTAACCCTAACCCTAACCCTAACCCTAACCCTAACCCTAACCCTAACCCTAACCCTAACCCTAACCCTAACCCTAACCCTAACCCTAACCCTAACCCTAACCCTAACCCTAACCCTAACCCTAACCCTAACCCTAACCCTAACCCTAACCCTAACCCTAACCCTAACCCTAACCCTAACCCTAACCCTAACCCTAACCCTAACCCTAACCCTAACCCTAACCCTAACCCTAACCCTAACCCTAACCCTAACCCTAACCCTAACCCTAACCCTAACCCTAACCCTAACCCTAACCCTAACCCTAACCCTAACCCTAACCCTAACCCTAACCCTAACCCTAACCCTAACCCTAACCCTAACCCTAACCCTAACCCTAACCCTAACCCTAACCCTAACCCTAACCCTAACCCTAACCCTAACCCTAACCCTAACCCTAACCCTAACCCTAACCCTAACCCTAACCCTAACCCTAACCCTAACCCTAACCCTAACCCTAACCCTAACCCTAACCCTAACCCTAACCCTAACCCTAACCCTAACCCTAACCCTAACCCTAACCCTAACCCTAACCCTAACCCTAACCCTAACCCTAACCCTAACCCTAACCCTAACCCTAACCCTAACCCTAACCCTAACCCTAACCCTAACCCTAACCCTAACCCTAACCCTAACCCTAACCCTAACCCTAACCCTAACCCTAACCCTAACCCTAACCCTAACCCTAACCCTAACCCTAACCCTAACCCTAACCCTAACCCTAACCCTAACCCTAACCCTAACCCTAACCCTAACCCTAACCCTAACCCTAACCCTAACCCTAACCCTAACCCTAACCCTAACCCTAACCCTAACCCTAACCCTAACCCTAACCCTAACCCTAACCCTAACCCTAACCCTAACCCTAACCCTAACCCTAACCCTAACCCTAACCCTAACCCTAACCCTAACCCTAACCCTAACCCTAACCCTAACCCTAACCCTAACCCTAACCCTAACCCTAACCCTAACCCTAACCCTAACCCTAACCCTAACCCTAACCCTAACCCTAACCCTAACCCTAACCCTAACCCTAACCCTAACCCTAACCCTAACCCTAACCCTAACCCTAACCCTAACCCTAACCCTAACCCTAACCCTAACCCTAACCCTAACCCTAACCCTAACCCTAACCCTAACCCTAACCCTAACCCTAACCCTAACCCTAACCCTAACCCTAACCCTAACCCTAACCCTAACCCTAACCCTAACCCTAACCCTAACCCTAACCCTAACCCTAACCCTAACCCTAACCCTAACCCTAACCCTAACCCTAACCCTAACCCTAACCCTAACCCTAACCCTAACCCTAACCCTAACCCTAACCCTAACCCTAACCCTAACCCTAACCCTAACCCTAACCCTAACCCTAACCCTAACCCTAACCCTAACCCTAACCCTAACCCTAACCCTAACCCTAACCCTAACCCTAACCCTAACCCTAACCCTAACCCTAACCCTAACCCTAACCCTAACCCTAACCCTAACCCTAACCCTAACCCTAACCCTAACCCTAACCCTAACCCTAACCCTAACCCTAACCCTAACCCTAACCCTAACCCTAACCCTAACCCTAACCCTAACCCTAACCCTAACCCTAACCCTAACCCTAACCCTAACCCTAACCCTAACCCTAACCCTAACCCTAACCCTAACCCTAACCCTAACCCTAACCCTAACCCTAACCCTAACCCTAACCCTAACCCTAACCCTAACCCTAACCCTAACCCTAACCCTAACCCTAACCCTAACCCTAACCCTAACCCTAACCCTAACCCTAACCCTAACCCTAACCCTAACCCTAACCCTAACCCTAACCCTAACCCTAACCCTAACCCTAACCCTAACCCTAACCCTAACCCTAACCCTAACCCTAACCCTAACCCTAACCCTAACCCTAACCCTAACCCTAACCCTAACCCTAACCCTAACCCTAACCCTAACCCTAACCCTAACCCTAACCCTAACCCTAACCCTAACCCTAACCCTAACCCTAACCCTAACCCTAACCCTAACCCTAACCCTAACCCTAACCCTAACCCTAACCCTAACCCTAACCCTAACCCTAACCCTAACCCTAACCCTAACCCTAACCCTAACCCTAACCCTAACCCTAACCCTAACCCTAACCCTAACCCTAACCCTAACCCTAACCCTAACCCTAACCCTAACCCTAACCCTAACCCTAACCCTAACCCTAACCCTAACCCTAACCCTAACCCTAACCCTAACCCTAACCCTAACCCTAACCCTAACCCTAACCCTAACCCTAACCCTAACCCTAACCCTAACCCTAACCCTAACCCTAACCCTAACCCTAACCCTAACCCTAACCCTAACCCTAACCCTAACCCTAACCCTAACCCTAACCCTAACCCTAACCCTAACCCTAACCCTAACCCTAACCCTAACCCTAACCCTAACCCTAACCCTAACCCTAACCCTAACCCTAACCCTAACCCTAACCCTAACCCTAACCCTAACCCTAACCCTAACCCTAACCCTAACCCTAACCCTAACCCTAACCCTAACCCTAACCCTAACCCTAACCCTAACCCTAACCCTAACCCTAACCCTAACCCTAACCCTAACCCTAACCCTAACCCTAACCCTAACCCTAACCCTAACCCTAACCCTAACCCTAACCCTAACCCTAACCCTAACCCTAACCCTAACCCTAACCCTAACCCTAACCCTAACCCTAACCCTAACCCTAACCCTAACCCTAACCCTAACCCTAACCCTAACCCTAACCCTAACCCTAACCCTAACCCTAACCCTAACCCTAACCCTAACCCTAACCCTAACCCTAACCCTAACCCTAACCCTAACCCTAACCCTAACCCTAACCCTAACCCTAACCCTAACCCTAACCCTAACCCTAACCCTAACCCTAACCCTAACCCTAACCCTAACCCTAACCCTAACCCTAACCCTAACCCTAACCCTAACCCTAACCCTAACCCTAACCCTAACCCTAACCCTAACCCTAACCCTAACCCTAACCCTAACCCTAACCCTAACCCTAACCCTAACCCTAACCCTAACCCTAACCCTAACCCTAACCCTAACCCTAACCCTAACCCTAACCCTAACCCTAACCCTAACCCTAACCCTAACCCTAACCCTAACCCTAACCCTAACCCTAACCCTAACCCTAACCCTAACCCTAACCCTAACCCTAACCCTAACCCTAACCCTAACCCTAACCCTAACCCTAACCCTAACCCTAACCCTAACCCTAACCCTAACCCTAACCCTAACCCTAACCCTAACCCTAACCCTAACCCTAACCCTAACCCTAACCCTAACCCTAACCCTAACCCTAACCCTAACCCTAACCCTAACCCTAACCCTAACCCTAACCCTAACCCTAACCCTAACCCTAACCCTAACCCTAACCCTAACCCTAACCCTAACCCTAACCCTAACCCTAACCCTAACCCTAACCCTAACCCTAACCCTAACCCTAACCCTAACCCTAACCCTAACCCTAACCCTAACCCTAACCCTAACCCTAACCCTAACCCTAACCCTAACCCTAACCCTAACCCTAACCCTAACCCTAACCCTAACCCTAACCCTAACCCTAACCCTAACCCTAACCCTAACCCTAACCCTAACCCTAACCCTAACCCTAACCCTAACCCTAACCCTAACCCTAACCCTAACCCTAACCCTAACCCTAACCCTAACCCTAACCCTAACCCTAACCCTAACCCTAACCCTAACCCTAACCCTAACCCTAACCCTAACCCTAACCCTAACCCTAACCCTAACCCTAACCCTAACCCTAACCCTAACCCTAACCCTAACCCTAACCCTAACCCTAACCCTAACCCTAACCCTAACCCTAACCCTAACCCTAACCCTAACCCTAACCCTAACCCTAACCCTAACCCTAACCCTAACCCTAACCCTAACCCTAACCCTAACCCTAACCCTAACCCTAACCCTAACCCTAACCCTAACCCTAACCCTAACCCTAACCCTAACCCTAACCCTAACCCTAACCCTAACCC